>NC_140079.1:43653075-43683561 GCF_964194135.1 Talpa europaea | reverse complement strand
TCTTCTAGTTCTCTTGTTCTTCTGGTCGTTCTATGTCTCCTTCTTCTTCTTCATCTGCCTCTGTTTCTTCTGCATTTTCTCCTTTTGCAATTACTTCTTCTTTTTCTGCTTCTTCTGTTTCTTCTTCAGCTTATTCTTTTGTCATTTCTGCTTTTTCGGCTTATTCTTCTGTTATTTATGGTTTTTTGTGTTATTCTTCTGTTTCTACTTCTTGTTCTTCTTGTATTTCTAGTTGTTCTTGTTCTTTCTGTAGTTCTACATCTCATTCTTCTTCTTCTTCATCTTCGTCAGTTTCTTCAGCATTTTCTGCTTTTTCAATTACTTCTTCTTTTCCTTCTTTTGCTTCTTCTTCTGCTTCTTTTTCTGTTATTTCTGCTTTTTCGGCTTATTCCTCCGTTATTTCAGGTTTTTCTGGTTATTCTTCAGTTATTTCTGCTTTTCGCTTATACTTCTGTTATTTCTACACTTTATGCTTATTCTGTTATTTCTTTCTTTTCGTCTTATTCTTCTGTTTCAACTTCTTGTTCTTCTTGTTCTTTTAGTTCCCCGCTTATTCTTCTGTTTTATCTGTTTTTTTCAGCTTATTCTTCTTTTATTTATACTTTTTCGGCTTTGTCTTCTCTTATTTCTACTTTTTCGGCTGATTCTACTCTTGTTCTTCTTGTTTTTCTAGTTCTTCTTGTTCTTTTTGTAGTTCTACATCTCCTTCTTCTTCTTCATCTTCTTCAGTTTCTTCAGCATTTTCTGCTTTTTCAATTACTTCTCCTTCCTTTGCTTCTTCTGCTTCTTCTTCTGTTATTTCTGCCTTTTTGGCGTATTCCTCCGTTATTTCAGCTTTTTCGGCTTATTTTCTGTTATTTTTGCTTTTTCGGCTTATTCTTCTTTTACTTCCACTTTTTCAGCTTATTCTGTTTGTTCTTCTAGTTCTCTTGTTCTTCTGGTCGTTCTACGTCTCCTTCTTCTTCTTCATCTGCCTCTGTTCTGCATTTTCTGCTTTTTCAATTACTTCTTTTTCTGCTTCTTCTGTTTCTTCTTCACCTTATTCTTCTGTCATTTCTGCCTTTTTGGCTTATTCTTCTGGTTTTCTCTGCTTTTCGGCTTACTCTTCTGTTATTTCTGCCTTTTTGGCTTCTTCTTCTGTTTTCTGCTTTTTCAATTACTTCTTCTCCTTCTGCTTCTTCTGCTTCTTCTTCCGTTATTTCTGCATTTTTGGCTTATTCTTCTGTTTTTTCGGCTTTTTTGGCTTACTCTTCTGTTATTTCTGCCTTTATGTCTTCTTCTTCTTTTTTTCCTGCTTTTTCGGCTTATTCTTCTGTTTCTACTTCTTGTTCTTCTTGTATTTCTAGTTGTTCTTGTTCTTTTTGTATTTCTACATGTCCTCCTCCTCCTTCTTCTTCTTCTTCTTCTTCTTCTTCTTCTTCTTCTTCTTCTTCTTCTTCTTCTTCTTCTTCTTCTTCTTCTTCTTCTTCTTCTTCTTCTTCTTCTTCTTCTTCTTCTTCTTCTTCTTCTTTCTTCTTCTTCTTCTTCTTCTTCTCCTTCTCCTTCTCCTTCTCCTTCTCCTTCTCCTTCTCCTTCTCCTTCTCCTTCTCCTTCTTCTGTTTCTTCTGCATTTTTTCCTTTATCAATTACTTCTTCTTCTGCTGCTTCTTTTGGTTTTTTTTCAGCTTCTTCTTCTGATATTTCTGCTATTTTGGCTTCTTCTTTTATTTCTGCTTTCTCGGCTTATTCTTCTGTTATTTCTGCTTTTTCGGGTTATTCTTCTCTTTCTACTTCTTGTTCTTCTTATACTTCTAGTTGTTCTTGTTATTTTTGTAGTTCTACGTCTCCTTCTTTTTCTTCTTCATCTTCTTCAGTTTCTTTACATTTTCTGATTTTTCAATTACTTCTTCTTCTTCTTCTTTAGCTTCTTCTTCTGTTATTTCTGCATTTTTGGCGTATTCTGCCGTTATTTCAGGTTTCTCGTCTTATTTTTCTGTTTTTTTTTTTTTTTTGCCTTTTCGGCTTATTCTTCTTTTACTTCTACTTTTTCGGTTTATTCTGTTTTTTCTTCTATTTCTCTTGTTCTTCTGGTGGTTCTACATCTCCTTCTTCTTCATCATCTTCCTCTGTTTCTTATTCATTTTCTGCTTTTTCTATTACTTCTTCTTTTTCTGCTTCTTCTCTTTGTTCTTCAGCTTATTCTTCTGTCATTTCTGCTTTTTTCGCTTATTCTTCTGTTATTTTTGCTTTTTCGGGTTATTCTTCTCTTTCTACTTCTTGTTCTTCTTGTACTTCTAGTTGTTCTTTTTCTTTTTGTATTTCTACGTCTCCTTCTTGTTCTTCTTCATCTTCCTCAGATTCTTCAGCATTTTCTGCTTTTTCAATTACTTCTTCTCTTTCTTTTGCTTCTTCTTCTGCTTCTTCTTCTGTTATTTCTGCTTTTTCGTCTTATTCCTCCGTTATTTCAGGTTTTTCTGTTTATTCTCGGGTTATTTCTGCTTTTCTGCTTATACTTCTGTTATTTCTACCTTTTCTGCTTATTCTGTTATTTCTTTCTTTTCGTCTTATTCTTCTGTTTCTACTTCTTGTTCTTCTAGTTCTTTTTCTTCTTGTAGTTCTACATCTCCTTCTCCTTCTCCTTCTCCTTCTCCTTCTCCTTCTCCTTCTCCTTCTTCTTCATCTTCTTCATTTTCTTCAGCATTTTTTGCTTTTTCAATTACTTCTTCTTCTCCTTCTTCTGCTTCTTGTTCTGCTTCTTCTTCTGTTATTTCTGCTTTTTCGGCTTATTCCTCCATTATTTCAGGTTTTTCGGCTTATTCTGTTATTTTTGCTTTTTCGGCTTAGTCTTCTGTTACTTCTACTTTTAGGCTTATTCTTCTGTTAGTTCTTCTAGTTCTTCTTGCTCTTCTGGTAGTTCTACATCTCCTTCTTCTGTTTCATCATCTTCTGTTTCTTCTGAATTTTCTGCTGATTCAATTACTTCTTCTTCTTCTGCTTCTTCTTCAGCTTATTCTTCTCTAATTTCTGCTTTTTCGTCTTATTCTTCTGTTTCAACTTCTTCTTATTCATTTCCCCACTTATTCTTCTGTTTTATCTGTTTTTTCAGCTTATTCTTCTGTTATTTATACTTTTTCGGCTTTTTGTTCTCTTATTTCTGCTTTTTCGGCTTATTCTTTTATTTCTGCTTTTTCGGCTTATTCTTCTGATTCTACTCTTGTTCTTCTTGTATTTCTAGTTGTTCTTGTTCTTTTTGTAGTTCTACATCTCTTTCTTCTTCTTCTTCATCTTCTTCAGTTTCTTCAGCATTTTCTGCTTTTTCAATTACTTCTTCTCCTTCTTTTGCTTCTTCTTCTGCTTCGTCTTCTGTTATTTCTGCTTTTTCGGCTTATTCCTCCGTTATTTCAGATTTTTCGGCTTATTTTTCGGTTATTTCTGCTTTCGGCTTATACTTCTGTTATTTCTACTTTTTCTGCTTATTGTGTTATTTCTTTCTTTTCGTCTTATTCTTCTGTTTCTACTTTTTGTTCTTCTAGTTCTTCTTGTTCTTGTAGTTCTTCTTGTTCTTCTTGTAGTTCTTCATGTCCTTCTTTTTCTTCTTCTTCATCTTCTTTAGTTTCTTCAGCATTTTCTGCTTTTCAGTTACTTCTTCTTCTTCTTCTCCTTCTTCTGCTTCTTCTCTGCTTCTTCTGTTATTTCTGCTTTTTCGGCTTATTCCTCCATTATTTCAGGTTTTTCGGCTTATTCCGTTATTTTTGCTTTTTCAGCTTACTATTCTGTTACTTCTACTTTTAGGCTTATTCTTCTGTTTGTTCTTCTAGTTCTTCTTGTTCTTCTCTTAGTTCTACATCTCCTTCTTCTTCTTCATCATCTTCTGTTCCTTCTGAATTTTCTGCTTTTTCAATTACTTCTTCTTCTGCTTCTTCTTCAGCTTATTCTCCTGTAATTTCTGCTTTTTCATCTTATTTATCTGTTTCATCTTCTTGTTCTTCTTGTTCTTTTAGTTCCCCCTTGTTCTTCTTGTACTTCTGCATCTCCTTCTTCTTCTTCCTCTTCACCTTCTTCTGTTTCTTCTGCATTTTCTCCTTTTTCAATTACTTCTTCTTCTGCTGGTTCTTTTGGTTTTCTTCAGCTTCTTCTTCTGTTGTTTCTGCTATTTTGGCTTCTTCTTCTGTTATTTCTGCTTTTTCGGCTTATTCTTCTGTTTTATCTGTTTTTTTCAGCTTATTCTTCTGTTATTTATACTTTTTCGGCTTTTTCTTCTCTTATTTCTGCTTTTTCGGCTTATTCTTCTGATTGTACTCTTGTTCTTCTTGTATTTCTAGTTGTTCTTGTTCTTTTTGTAGTTCTACATCTCCTTCTTCTTCTTCTTCTTCATCTTCATCAGTTTCCTCCGCATTTTCTGCTTTTTCAATTACTTCTTTTTCTCCTTGTTTTGCTTCTTCTTCTGCTTCTTCTTCTGTTATTTTGCTTTTTCGGCTTATTCCTCTGTTATTTCAGGTTTTTCGGCTTATTCTTTGGTTATTTCTGCTTTTCGGCTTATACTTCTTTTATTTCTACTTTTTCTGCTTATTCTGTTATTTCTTTCTTTTCGTCTTATTCTTCTGTTTCTACTTCTTGTTCTTCTTGTTCTTCTAGTTCTTCTTGTTCTTCTAGTTCTTCTTGTTCTTCTTGTAGTTCTACATCTCCTTCTTCTTCTTCTTCTTCTTCTTCTTCTTCTTCTTCTTCTTCTTCTTCTTCTTCTTCTTCTTCTTCTTCTTCTTCTTCTTCTTCTGTTTTTTCAGCATTTTCTGCTTTTTCAATTTCTTTTTCTCCTTCTTCTGCTTTTTCTTCTGCTTCTTGTGTCATTTCTGCTTTTTTGGCCTATTCCTCCGTTATTTCAGGTTTTTCGGCTTATTCGTCTCTTATTTTTGCTTTTTTGTTTATTCTTCTGTTATTTCTACTTTTTCGGCTTATTCTGTTTGTTCTTCTAGTTCTTTTGTTCTTCTGGTAATTCTACATCTCCTTCTTCTTCTTCATCTTCTTCTGTTTCTTCTGAATTTTCTGCTTTTTCAAGTACTTCTTTTTCTTCTTCTTCTGCTTCTTCTTTACCTTATTCTTCTGTTATTTCTGCTTTTTTGGCTTATTCTGTTTGTTCTTCTAGTTCTTTTTTTCTTCTGGTAGTTCTTCATCTCCTTCTTCTTCATCTTCTTCTGTTTCTTCTGAATTTTCTGCTTTTTCAAGTACTTCTTCTTTTTCTGCTTCTTCTGCTTGTTCTTCACCTTGTTCTTCTGTTATTTCTGCTTTTTCGTCTTATTCTTCTGTTTCAACTTCTTGTTCTTCTTGTTCTTTTAGTTCCCTCTTGTTCTTCTTGTAGTTCTACATCTCCTTCTTCTTCTTCATCGTCTTCTGTTTCTTGTGCATTTACTCCTTTTGCAATTACTTCTTCTGCTGCTCCTTCTTCTGCTTCTTCTTCAGCTCTTCTTCTGTTATATCTGCTATTTTGGCTTCTTCTTCTGTTATTTCTGCTTTTTCAGCTTATTCTTCTGTTTTATCTCCTTTTTTCATCTCATTCTTCTGTTATTTATACTTTTTCGGTTTTTTCTTCTCTTTTTTCTGCTTTTTCGGCTTATTTTTTTTCTGGTTTTTCAGCGTATTCTTCTGTAATTCCTGGTTTTTCGGCTTACTCTTCGTTTTCTTCTTCTTTTTCTTCTTCTTCTTCTTTTTCTTCTTGTAGTTCTACATCTCCTTCTACTTCTTCGTCATCTTTGGCTCTTTGTTCTGCATTTTCTGCATTTTCAATTACATCTTCTTCTTTTGCTTCTTCTGCTTCTACTTCAGTTTATTCTTCTGTTATATTTGCCTTTTCGTCGTATTTTTCTGTTATTTCTACTTTTTCATCTTATTCTTCTGTTATTTCTGCTTTTTCGGCTTATTCTTCTCTTATTTCTGCTTTTTTGGCTTATTCTTCTGTTTATACTTCTTGTTCATTTTGTTGTTCTTATTCTTCTTGTTCTTCTTGTAGTTGTCCAACTCCTTCTTCTTCTTCATCTTCCTCTGTTTCTTCTGCATTTTCTGCTTTTTCAATTACTTCTTTTTCTGCTTCTTCTGTTTCTTCTTCAGCTTATTCTTCTCTCATTTCTGCTTTTTCGGCTTATTCTTCTGTTATTTTTGCTTTTCGGGTTATTCTTCTGTTTCTACTTCTTGTTCTTCTTGTACTTCTAGTTGTTCTTGTTCTTTTTATTGTTCTACGTCTCCTTCTTGTTCTTCTTCATCTACTTCAGTTTCTTCTGCATTTTCTGCTTTTTCATTTACATCTTCGTCTGATACTTCTGCTTCTTCTTCAGCTTATTGTTCTATCATATCTGCTTTTTCTGCTTATTCATCTGTTATTTCTGCTTTTTCTGCTTATACTTCTGTTATTTCTGCTTTTCCTCTTATTCTTCTGTTTGCTCTTCTTGTTCTTGTTGTTCTTCTAGTTCTTCTTGTAGTTCTACATCTCCTTCTTCTTTTTCTTCATCTTCTTCTGTTTCTTCTGCACATTTTGCTTTTTCAATTACTTCTTCTTATTCTGCTTCTTCTGCTTCTTCCTCAGCTTAATCTACTGTTATTTCTGGTTTTTCGGCTTAATCTTCTGTTATTTTTGATTTATCGTCTTATTCTTCTGTTAATTTTGATTTATCGGTTTATTCTTCCTTTATTTCAGCTTTTTCGGCTTATTCTTTTGTTATTTCTGCTTTTTCCTCTTATTCTTCTGTGTCCTCTTCTTGTTCTTGTTGTTCTTCTAGTTCTTCTTTTTCTTCTAGTAGTTCTTCATCTCCTTCTTCTTCTTCATCTTCTTCTGTTTCTTCTGACTTTTTGCTTTTTCAATTACTTCTTCTGTTTCTTCTGCTTCTTCTTCAGATTATTCTTCTGTTATTTCTGCTTTTTCGGCTTATTCTTCTGTTATATCTGCTTGTTCGGCTTATTCTTCTGTAATTTCTACTTTTTAGTCTTATTCTTTTGTTTTTCTTGTTGTTTTTCTTTTTCTTCTAGTTTCTTGTTTTGTTGTAGTTCTACATCTCCTTTTTCTTCTTCTTCTTTTGTTTCTTCTGCATATTTTGCTTTTTCAATTTCTTCTTCTTCTGCTTCTTCTGCTTCTTCCTCAGCTTAATCTACTGTTATTTCTGGTTATTCGGCTTATTCTTCTATTAATTCGCTTTTTCGGCTTATTCTTCTGTTATTTCTGATTTGTCGGCTTATTCTTTTTTTATTCTGCTTTTTCCTCTTATTCTTCTGTTTCCTCTTCTTGTTCTTGTTGTTCTTCTAGTTTTTCTTCTTCTTCTTGTAGTTCTACATCTCCTTCTTCTTCTGTTTCTTTTGCATTTTCTGCTTTTTAAATTAACTCTTCTTCATCTGCTTCTTCTCGTTCTTTCGTCTTATTCTTCTGTTTCTTCTTCTTGTTCTTCTAGTTCTTCTTTTTCTTTTTTAGTTCTACATCTCCTTCTTGTTCTTCTTCATCTTCTTTTGTTTCTTCTGACCTTTTTGCTTTTTCAATTGGTTCTTCTTCTGTTTCTTCTGCTTCTTCTTCAGCTTATTCTTCTGTTATTTCTGTTTTTCGGCTTATTCTTCTGTTATTTCTGCTTTTTCCTCTTATTCTTCTGATTGTTCTTCTTGTTCTTCTAGTTCTTCTTGGTCTTCTTGTAGTTCTACATCTCCTTATTCTTCTTCTCATCTTTTTCTGTTTCTTCTGCATTTTTTGCTTTTTCAATAACATCTTCTTCTCCTGTACTTCTGCTTCTTCTTCAGCTTATTCTTCTGTTATTTCTGCTTTTTCTGCTTATTCATCTTTTATTGCTGCTTTTTTGTCTTATTCTTATGTAATTTTTGCTTTTTCAGCTTATTTTACTGTTATTTCTGCTTTTTCGTCTTATTCTTTTGTTATTTCTCCTTTTTCCTCTTATTCTTCTCTTTCCTCTTCTTCTTCTTATTGTTCTTCTAGTTCTTCTTGTTCATCTTGTAGTTCTACATCACCCTCTTCTTCTTCATCTTCCTCTGTTTCTACTGGAATTTCTGGTTTCAATAACTTCTGCTCTTGCTTCTTCTCCTTCTACTTCAGGTAATTCTTCCTTTTTTTCTGCTTATTGGGCTTATTTTCTGTTATTTCTGCTTTTTCCTTTTAATCTTCTGTTACTTCTTCTTGTTCTTCTTGTTCTTCTAGTTCTTCTTGTTCTTCATGTAGTTCTACATCTCCTTATTCTTCTCCTCATGTTCTTCTGTTTCTTCTCATTTTTTGCTTTTTCATTTACATCTTGTTCTTCTGGTACTTCCGCTTCTTCTTCAGCTTCTTCTTCTTTTTTTTCTGCTTATTCTTCTTTTATTTCTGCTTTTTCGGCTTATAATTCTGTTATTTCTGCTTTTTCCTTCTTTTAACAGAAGAATAAGCCGCAAAAGCGAAATAATAGAAGAATAAGACGAAAACCCAGAAATAACAGTAGATTAAGCTGAGGAAGAAACAGAAGAAGCAGAAGAAGAAGTAACTGAAAAAGCAAAATATGCAGAAGAAACAGAAGATGAAGAATAAGGAGACGTAGAACTACAAGAAGAAAAACAAGAACTAGAAAAACAGCAAGAACAAGAAGAGGAAACAGAAGAATAAGAGGAAAAAGCAGAAATAACAAAGGAATAAGCTGAAAAAGCTGAAATAACAGAAGAATAAGCCGAAAAATTGAATAATAGAAGTTAAGCTGAAAACACAAAAATAACAGTTGATTAAGCTGAGGAAGAAGCAGAAGACGTAGAATAAGAAGTAATTGAAAAAGCAAAATATGCAGAAGAAACAGAAGAAGATGAAGAAAATGAAGGACATGTAGAACTACAACAAGAACAAGAAACTAGAAGAACAAGAAGAACAAGAAGAAGAAACATAAGAATAAGAGTAAAACAGTAGCGATAACAGAAGAATAAGCCGAAAAAGCATATATAAGAGAAGAATAAGCCAAAAAAGCAGAAATAACAGAAGAATAACCTGAAAGAGAAGCAGAAGAAACAGAAGAAGAAGTAATTGAAAAAGCAAAAAAATCAGAATAAACAGAAGAGGATGAAGAAGGAGATGTAGAACTACAAGAAGAAAAAGAACTAGAAGAAAGGAAGAACAAGAAGAAGAAACAGAAGAATAAGACGAAAAAGCAGAAAAAACAAAATAAGCTGAAGAAGAAGGAGAAGCAGAAGAAGAAGAGGTAATTGAAAAAGCAGAAAATGCAGAAGAATCAGAAGAAGATGAAGAAGAAGAAGGAGATGTAGAACTACAAGAAGAAAAAGAAGAACTAGAAGAACAACAAGAACTAGAAGAGGAAACAGAAGTATAAGAGGAAAAAGCAGAAATAACAGAAGAAGAAGCCAAAAAAGCAGAAATAACATAAGAATAAGCTGAGTACGAAGCAGAAAAACCAGAAGAAGAAGATTTACTTGAAAAAGCAAAAAATGCAGAAGAAACAGAAGATGAAGAAAAAGAAGGAGATGTAGAACGAAAAGAAGAACAAGAAGAATTAGAAGAACAAGAAGAAAAAACAGAAGAATAAGAGGAAAAAGCGGAAATAACAGAAAAATAAGCCGAAAAAGCAGAAATAACAGAAGAATAACCTGAAGAAGAAGCAGAAGAAACAGAAGAAGTAATTGAAAAAGCAAAAATGTCAGAAGAAACAGAAGAAGAGGAAGAAGAAGAAGGAGATGTAGAACTACAAGAAGAAATAGAAGAACTAGAAGAACAACAAGAACAAGAATAGGAAACAGAAGAATAAGAGGAAAAACAGAAATAACAAAAGAATAAGCTGAAAAAGCTGAAATAACAGAAGAATAAGCCGAAAAAGCGAAATAGTAGAAGTTAAGCCAAAAACCCAGAAATAACAGTAGATTAAGCTGAGGAAGAAGCAGAAGAAGCAGAAGAAGAAGTAATTAAAAAAGCAAAATATGCAGAAGAATCAGAAGAAGATGAAGAAAATGAAGGAGATGTAGAACTACAACAAGAACAAGAAACTAGAAGAACAAGAAGAACAAGAAGAAGAAACATAAGAATAAGAGGGAAAAGTACATAACAGAAGAATAAGCCGAAAAAGCATATATAACAGAAGAATAAGCCGAAAAAGCAGAAATAACAGAAGAATAACCTGAAGAATAAGCAGAAGTAACAGAAGAAGAAGTAATTGAAAAAGCAAAAAAGTCAGAATATACAGAAGAGGATGAAGAAGAAGGAGATGTAGAACTACAAGAAGAGAAAGAACTAGAAAAAAGGAAGAACAAGAAGAAGAAACAGAAGAAGAAGATGAAAAAGCGGAAAAAAACAGCAGAATAAGCTGAAGAAGATGGAGAAGAAGCAGAAGAAGAAGAGGTAATTGAAAAAGCAGAAAATGCAGAAGAAACAGAAGATGAAGAAGAAGAAGGAGATGTAGAACTACAACAAGAAAAACAAGAACTAGAAGAACAACAAGAACAAGAAGAGGAAACAGAAGAATAAGAGGAAAAAGCAGAAATAACAAAAGAATAATCCGAAAAATCAGAAATACCAGAAGAATAAGCCAAAAAAGTGAATTAATAGAAGAATAAGCCAAAAAAACAGAAATAACAGTAGATTAAGAAGAGGAAGAAGCAGAAGAAGCAGAAGAAGAAGTAATTGAAAAAGCAAAATATGCAGAAGAAACAGAAGAAAATGAAGAAAAAGAAGAAGGAGATGTAGAACTACAAGAAGAACAAGAAGAACTAAAAGAACAAGAAGAAAAAACAGAAGAATAAAAGGAAAAAACAGAAATAACAGAAAAATAATCGGAAAAAGCAGAAATAACAGAAGAATATCCGAAAAAGCAGAAATAACAGAGAAATAAGCAGCAAAAGCAAAAATAACAGAAGAATTAGCTGAAGAAGAAGCAAAAGGACCACAAGAAGAAGATGTAATTGATAAAGCAAAAAATGCAGAAGAAACAGAAGAAGATAAAAAAGAAGAAGGAGATGTAGAACTACAAGAAGAACAAGAAGAACTAGAACAAAAAGAAGAACAAGAAGAAGAAACAGAAGAAAAGAAGAAAAAGCAGAAATAACAGAAGAATAAGCCAAAAAAGCAGAAATAACAGAAGAATAACTGAAGAAGAAGCAGATAAAACAGAAGAAGTAATTGAAATAGCAAAAAGTCAGAAGAAACAGAAGAAGATGAAGAAGAAGAAGAAGGAGATGTAGACCTACAGAAGAAAAAGAACTAGAAAAAAAGAAGAACAAGAAGAAGAAACACAAGAATAAGACGAAAAAGCAGAAAAAACAGAAGAATACGCTGAAGAGGACAGAGAAGAAGCAGCAGAAGAAGTAATTGAAAAAGCAAAAAAGTCTGAAGAAACAGAAGAGGATGAAAAATAAGAAGAAGTAGATGAAGAACTACAAGAAGAAAAAGAAGAACTAGAAGAACAACAGGAACAAGAAGAGGAAACAGAAGAATAAGAGGAAAAAGGAGAAATAACAAAAGAATAAGACGAAAAAGCAGAAATAACAGTAAAATAAGCTGAAAAAGCAGAAATAACAGAATAAGCCGAAAAAGCAGCAATATAAGATGAATAAGCAGAAAAACCAGAAATAACAGAAGAATAAGCTGAAGAAGAAGCAGAAGTACCAGAAGAAGATTATGTAATTGAAAAAGCAAAAAATGCAGAAGAACAGAAGATGAAGAAGAAGAAGTAGGAGATGTAGAACTATAAGAAGAACAAGAAGAACTAGAAGAACAAGAAGAACAAGAAGAAACAGAAGAATAAGAGGAAAAAGCAGAAATAACAGAAGAATAAGCCGAAAAACAGAAATAACAGAAGAATAAGCTGAAGAAGAAGCAGAAGAAACAGAAGAAGAAGCAATTGAAAAAGCAAAAAGGTCAGAAGAAACAGAAGAAGATGAAGAAGAAGAAGAAGATGGAGATGTAGAACTACAAGAAGAAAAAGAAGAACTAGAAGAAAAAGAAGAAGAAACAGAAGAATAAGACGAAAGAGCAGAAAAAACAAGAATAAGCTGAAGAAGGAGAAGACTCAGAAGAAGAAGAGGTAATTGAAAAAGCAGAAAATACAGAAGAAACAGAAGAAGATGAAGAAGACGAAGGAGATGTAGAACTACAAGAAGAAAAAGAAGAACTAGAAGAACAATAAGAACAAGAAGAGGAAACAGAAGAATAAGAGGAAAAAGGAGAAATAACAAAAGAATAAGACGAAAAACAGAAATAATAGTAAAATAATCTGAAAAAGCAGAAATAACAGAATAATACGCCGAAAGAGCAGCAATATAAGATGAATAAGCAGACAAACCAGAAATAACAGAAGAATAAGCTGAAGAAGAAGCAGAAGTACCAGAAGAAGAAGATGTAATTGAAAAAGCAAAAAAAATGCAGAAGAAACAGAAGAAGATGAAGAAGAAGAAGGAGGAGATGTAGAACTACAAAAAGAAAAAGAACTAGAAGAACAACAAGAAGAAACAGAAGAATAAGACGAAAGAGCAGAAAAAAAAGAAGAATAATTTGAAGAAGAAGGAGAAGAGGCAGAAGAAGAAGTAATTGAAAAAGCAAAAAAGTAAGAAGAAACAGAAAAAGATGAAGAAGAAGGAGATGTAGAACTACAAGAAGAAAAAGAACTAGAAGAAAAGAAGAACAAGAAGAAGAAACAGAAGAATAAGACGAAAAAGCAGAAAAAACAGAAGAATATGCTGAAGAAGACGGAGAAGAAGCAGAAGAAGAAGAGGTAATTGAAAAAGCAGAAGAAACAGAAGAAGATGAAGAAGAAGAAGGAGATGTAGAACTACAAGAAGAAAAAGAAGAACAAGAAGAACAACAAGAACAAGAAGAGGAAACAGAAGAATAAGAGGAAAAAGCAGAAATAACAGAAGAATAAGCCGAAAAAGCAGAAATAACAGAAGAATAACCTGAAGAAGAAGCAGAAGAATCAGAAGAAGAAGTAATTGAAAAAGCAAAAAAGTCAGAAGAAACAGAAGAAGATGAAGAAGAAGAAGGAGATGTAGAACTACATAAAGAAAAAGAAGAACTAGAAGAACAAGAAGAACAAGAAGAGGACACAGAAGAATAAGAGGAAAAAGCAGAAATAACAGAAGAATAACCTGAAGAAGAAGCAGAAGAATCAGAAGAAGAAGTAATTGAAAAAGCAAAAAAGTCAGAAAAAACAGAAGAAGATGAAGAAGAAGAAGGAGATGTAGAACTACATAAAGAAAAAGAAGAACTAGAAGAACAAGAAGAACAAGAAGAGGACACAGAAGAATAAGAGGAAAAAGCAGAAATAACAGAAGAATAAGCCGAAAAATCAGAAATAACAGAAGAATAAGCCGAAAAACCGAATTAATAGAAGAATAAGCCGAAAAACCAGAAATAACAGTAGATTAAACAGAGGAAGAAGCAGAAGAAGAAGTAATTGAAAAAGCAAAATATGCCGAAGAAACAGAAGAAGATGAAGAAAAAGAAAGAGATGTAGAACTACAACAAGAACAAGAAACTAGAAGAACAAGAAGAACAACAAGAAGAAACAGAAGAATAAGCCTAAAAAGCAGAAATTACAGAAGAATAAGCCGAACACGCAGATATAACAGAAGAATAAGACAAAAAAGCAGAAATAACAGAAGAAGAAGCTGAAGAAGCAGCAGAATAAGAAGTAGTAATTGAAAAAAGCAAAATGTGCAGAAGAAACAGAAGCAGATGAAGAAGAAGAAGGAGATGTAGAACTATAAGAAGATCAAGAAGAACTAGAAGAACAACAAGAACAAGAAGAGCAAACAGAAGAATAAGAGATAAAAGCAGAAATAACAGAAGAATAAGCCGAATAAGCAGAAATAAAAGAAGAATTACCTGAAGAAGAAGGAGAAGAAGCAAGAGCAGAAATAACAGTAGATTAAGCTGAGGAAGAAGCAGAAGAAGCAATTGAAAAAGCAAAATATGCAGAAGAAACAGAAGAAGATGAAGAAAAAGAAGGAGATGTAGAACTAAAAGAAGAACAAGAAGAACTAGAAGAACACAAGTATAAACAGAAGACTAAGAGGACTCTGCATGAGCAAAGGTGCAGTTCACAGGGCCGCCGCCAGGTGGCACAGGCGAGGATGTTCGGGGACCCTCAGCCCCCACGGGGGTAGGGGAACCTCTACCCCAGGGGGAAACGGGACCCTCTTCCCCTTTGGGGGAACGGGGCCCACTTCCCCCTTGGGGAAACGGTAAATCTTCCTCCCGGGGCACACCTGCACCCTCCTCTCGGACTCACACCCCCAGGGATAGGACGTGCGCCCCAAGACGCCCTAGACAAAGGGGCGGGGTCACCGACAGGGAGGGCAACCCCTGTAAGCCACAAACAGGTGGCTCCCGCCGCGTCCTCCAAAACTGCAGGCAGACAGGCCGGCGGGGAAAACCCTTAGCAACCCAGCACCACTCAAATGGGAAGAGTCCTCACCAGGCTCAGCAGCGCTGATGAGCCCCAGGCTCCGCTTCCGGCTGGAGCCTCACCCCGCCCACTCGACTCTGCATGAGCAAAGGTGTAGTTCACAGGGCCGCCGCGAGGGTGCGCTGGCGAGGCGGCCCGGGGACCCTCAGTCCCCATGGGGGTAGGCGTACCTCTACCCCATGGGGTAACGGGGCCCTCTTCCCCCATGGTGGAAGGAGGACTACTTCCCCGTAACGGTAAATCTTCCCCCGGGGCACACCAGCACACTCCTCTCGCACTCACACGCCCAGGGGCAGGCCGTGTGTACGACGAAGCCCTAGACGGAGGGGCTGGGTCTCGCCCTGTGTACGACGACGCCCTGGACGGAGGGGCTGGGTCTCCGTCACGGAGGGCAACCCCTGTAAGCCACAGACAGGCGGCGCCCGCAGCGTCCTCTGAACTGCAGGCAGACAGGCCGGCGGGGAAAGCCCCTAGCAAACCAGCACCAATCAGAGGGGAAGAGTCCTCACCTGGCTCAGCAACGCTGATAACCCCGCCCTCCTGACTCTGCATAAGCAAAGGTGCAGTTCACAGCGCCGCCGCTAGGGGGCGCGGGCGAGGGGGGTTCGGGGACCCTCAGCGACCACGGGGTAGGGGAACCTTTACCCCAGGCGGAATCGGGACCCTCTTCCCCCTTGGGAGAACGGGGCCTACTTCCCCCTTGGGGAACGGTAAACCATCCGGGGCACAGCTGCTGCCTCCTCTCGCACTGACACACCCAGGGGCAGGACTTGCGCCCGAAGACGCCCTAGACGGAGGGGCGGGGTCACCGTCAGGGAGGACAACCCCTGCAAGCCACGGAGTGGCAGCGACCGCGGCGTCCTCCAAAACTGCAGGCAGACAGGTCGGTGCGGAATGCCCCTCGCAACCCAGCACACTCAAAGGGGAAGAGTACTCACGTGGCCAGGCAGCGCTGATGAGCCTCAGGCTCCGACCCCGGCCGGAGCCTGACCCCGCCCACCGGACTCTGCCTGTGCAAAGGTGCACTTCACAGAGCCGCCGCTCGGGGGCGCTGGCGAGAGGTGGGGTTCGGGGACCCTCAGCCCCAAGAGGGTGGGGGACCTCTGCAACCACCAGGGTACGGATTCCTAGGCCCCCTACAAGGTGCAGGGACCTCAAGCCCCTTTTGGCAATGGGGTCCTCTTCCCCTCGGGGGACACCTGCAGCCACCTCCGCACTCACACCCCGAGGGGCAGACAGTGCACCGACGACGCCATAGATGGAGTGGCGGGGTCATCGTGAGAGGGCAACCCCTGTAAGCCTCTGACTGGCTCCGACCGCGGCCTCCTCCAAAACTGAAGGCAGGTTGGTGGGGAAAGGCCCGGGCAACCCAGCACCACTCAAAGAGGAAGAGTCCTCACCTGGCCAGGCAGCGCTGATGAGCCTCAGGCTCCGCCCCCGGCCGGAGCCTGACCCCGCCCAAAGGACTCTGCTGTGCAAAGGTGCAATTCACAGAGCCGCCGCTCGGGGGCGCTGGCGAGTGGTGGGGTTCGGGGACCCTCAGCCCGAAGAGGGTAGGGGAACTCTGAAACCACGGGGTTACAGATTCCAAGGCCCCCTACAAGGTGCAGGGACCTCAATCCCATTTTGGCATGGGGTCCTCTTACCCTCGGGGGACACATGCAGCCTCCTCTGCACTCACACCCCGAGGGGCAGACAGTGCGCCGACGACGCCATAGTCGGAGGGGCGGGGTCACCGTCAGGGAGGGTATCCCTTGTTAGCCTCGGACTGGCTGCGACCGTGGCCTCCTCCAAAGCTGCAGGCAGACAGGTCGGCGGGGAAAGGCCCGGGCAACCCAGTACCACTCAAAGGGGAAGTGTCCTCACCTGGCCAGGCAGCGCTCCTGAGCCTCAGACTCCACCCCTGTCCGGAGCCAGACCCCGCCCACCGGACTCTGCATGAGCAAAGGTGAAGTTCACAGGGCCGCCGTACGGGGCGCGGGCGAGGGGGTTCGGGGACCCTCAGCCCCCACGGTGTTAGGGGAACCTCTACCCCAGGTGGAAACGGGACCCTTTACCCCCTTGGGGTTCGGGGCCCACTTCCCCCTTGGGGAACGGTAGATCTTCCTCCTGGGGCACACCTGCACCCTCCTCTCGTACTCACACCCCCAGGGCCAGGACGTGCGCCCCAAGACGCCCTAGACTACGGGGCGGGGTCACCGACAGGGAGGGCAACCCCTGTAAGCCACAGACAGGTGGTGCCCGCCGCGTCCTCCAAAACTACAGGTAGACAGGCCAGCGGGAAAGCCCCTAGCAATGCAGCACCACTCAAAGGGGAAGAGTCCTCACCTGGCTCAGCAGCGCTGATGAGCCCCATGCTCCGCCTCCGGCCGGAGCCTCACCCCGCCCACCCGACTCTGCATGAGCAAAGGTGTAGTTCACAGGGCCGCCGCTAGGGGGCGCTGGCGAGTTGGTTCGGGGACCCTCAGACCCCACGGGTGTAGGCGGACCTCTACTCCATGGGGAAACGGGACCCTCTTCCCCCATGCTGGAAGGGAGCCCACTTCCCCGTAACGGTAAATCTTCCCCTGGGCACACCTGCACCCTCCTCTCTCACTCACACGCCCAGGGGCAGGCCGTGTGTACGACGAAGCCCTAGATGGAGGGGCTGGTTCTCGCCATGTGTACGACGACGCCCTAGACGGAGGGGCTTGGTCTCCGTCAGGGAGGGCAACCCCTGTAAGCCACAGACAGGTGGCGCCCGCACCGTCCTCCAAACTGCAGGCAGACAGGCCGGCGGGGAAAGTCCCTAGCAAACCAGCACCAATCAGAGGGGAAGAGTTCTCACCTGGCTCAGCAGCGCTTATGAGCCCCAGGCTCCGCTCCAGGCCAGAGCCTGACCACGCCCACTGGACTCTGCATGAGCAAAGGTGCAGTTCACAGGGCCGCCGCTAGGGGGCGCGGGCGAGGGGTTTCGGGGACCCTCAGCCCCCACGGGGTAGGGGAACCTCTACCCCAGGGGGAAACGGGACCCTCTTCCCCCTTGGGGGAACGGGGCCCACTTCCCCCTTGTGGGAACAGTATATATTCCTCCCGGGGCACACCTGCACCCTCCTCTTGGACTCACAACCCCAGGGGCAGGACGTGTGCCCCAAGACGTCCTAGACGAAGGGGCGGGGTCGCCGACAGGGAGGGCAACCCCTGTAAGCCACAGATAGGCGGCGCCCGCCGCTTCCTCCAAACCTGCAGGCAGACAGGCCGGCGGGGAAAGCCCTTACCAACCCAGCACTGCTCAAAGGGAAAGAGTCCTTACCAGGCTCAGCAGCGCTGATGAGTCACAGGCTCCGCCTCCGGCCAGAGCATGATCCCGTCCTCCCGACTCTGCATGAGCAAAGTTGCATTTCACAGCGCCGCCCCGGGGGCGCTGGCGTCGGCTTTCCGGGACCCTCAGGCCCCACGGTGGTAGGGGGACTTCTAGCCCATGGGGAAACGGGACCCTCTTCCCCTCTGGGGGAACGGGGCCTACTTACCCCTTGGGAAATGGTAAACCATCCCCCGGGTTACACTACAACCTTCTCTCGCACTGACACCCCCAGAGACGGGCCGTGCGCTCGAAGACGCCATAGACCGAGGGGCGGGGTCACCATCAGTGAGGGCAACCCCTGTAAGCAACTATGTGGCAGCGACCGTGGCCTCCTCCAAAACTGCAGGCAGACAGATTGGTGCGTAAAGCCGCATGCAACCCAGCACCACTCAAAGGGGAAGAGTCCTCACCTGGCTAGCAGCGCTGATGAGCCCCAGGCTTCGCCCCCGGCGGAGCCTGACCCCGCCCACCCGTCTCTGCATGAGCATAGGTGCAGATCACAGGGTCGCTGCTAGGGGGCGCTGGCACGGGTGTTTGGGGACCCTCAGCCTCAAGAGTATAGGGGGACCTCTGCAACCACGTGGTACGGAGTTCAAGGCCCACTACAAGTTGCAGGGACTTCAAGCCCGTTTTGGCAATGGGGCCCTCTTCCCCTTGGGGGACACCTGCAGCCTCCTCCGCACTCACACCCCCAGGGCCAGGCAGTGCGCCGGAAGACACCCTAGATAGAGGGGCGGGGTCACCATCAGGAGGGCAACCCCTATAAACCACAGACATGCGGCGACCGCGGCCTCCTCCAAAACTGCAGGCAGAGAGGCCGGCGGGGAAAGCCTCTAGCAACCCAACACCACTCAAAAGGGAAGATTCCTCACGTGGCACAGCAGCGCTGATGAGCCCCAGGCTTCGCCCCCCGCCAGAGCCTGACCCCGCCCACCAGACTCTGCCTGTGCAACGGTGCACTTCATAGAGCCTTCGGTAGGGGGCGCTGGTGAGGAGGTTTGGGATCTCAGCCCCAAGGGGTTCGGGGGACCTCTGCAACCACTGGGGTACGGAGTCCTAGGCCCCCTACACAGTACAGGGACCTCAATCCCGTTTTGGCAACAGGGCCCTCTACCCCCAGGGGGGCAGTGCGCCTGAAGACTCCATAGATGGAGGGGCGGGGTCACCGTCAGGAGGGCAACCCCTGTAAGCCACAGACAGTTGGCGACCGCTGTCTCCTCCATAACTGGAGGCAGACAGGTCGGTGCGGAAAGCCCGGGCAACTCGCACCACTCAAATGGTAAGAGTCCTCACCTGGCCAGGCAGTGCTGATGAGCCTCTGGCTCCGCCCCCCGCCCGAGCCTACCCCGCCGACCAGAATCTGCATGCGCAAAGGTGCAGTCTCAGGGCTGCTGCCAGGGGCCGCTACTGAGGGAGGGTTAGGGGACCCTCAGCCCCAAGGGGGTAGGGGGACCTCTACCCCATGGGGAAACGTGATGCTTTAACCCCATGGGGGAACTGGGCCCATTTCCCCATTGCAGGAACGGTAAATCTTCCCCCCGGGGTACCCCTGCACCCTCCTCTCTCACTCACACCCCCAGGGGCAGGACGTGTGCTCCAAGATGCCCTAGATGATGGGGCAGGGTCAACGTCAGGGAGGGTACACCCTGTAAGCCTTGGACTGGCTGCGACCACGGCCTCCTCCCAAGCTGCAGGCAGACAGGTCGTTTGGGAAAGCCCCGGGCAACCCAGCACTACTCAAGGGGAAGAGTCCTCTCCTGGCCAGGCAGCGTTGATGAGCGTCAGGCTCCGCCCCTGGCCGGAGCGTACTCCGCCCACCAGACTCTGCATGTGCAAAGGTTCAGTTTTCAGGGCCACCGCCAGATGGCGCTGGTGAGTGGGTTTAGGGACCCTCAGCCCCCACGAGGGTAGGGTGACTTCTACCCCATGGGGAAATGGGACGCTCTTCCCATGGTGAACGGGGCCCACTTCCCCGTTGGGGGAAGGGTAAATCTTCTGCTCGGGATACACCTGCACCCTCCTCTCGCTCTCACACCCCCAGGGGCAGGACGAATGCCCGAAGACACCCTAGACGGAGGGGCGGGGTCACCGTCAGGAGGGCAACCCCTGTAAGCCACAGACAGGCGGCGACCGCGGCCTCCTCCAAAACTGCAGGCAGACAGGTCGGTGCAGAAAGCCCCTAGCAATGCAGTACCACTCAAAGGGGAATTGTCCTCACCTGGCCAAGCAGCGCTGATGAGCCTCAGGCTCCGCCCCCTGCCGGAGCCTACCCCGCCCACCAGACTCTGCATGTGCAAAGGTGCAGTTGTCAGGATCGCCGCCAGGGGGCGCTGGTGAGGGGGTTCTGGGATTCTCAGCCCCAAGGGCGTAGGGGGACCTCTATTCCATTGGGAAACGGGACGCTCTTCTCCCATGGGGGAACGGGGCCCACGTCCCCGTCGGGGGAATGGTAAATCTTCCCCCGGAGTACACCTGCACCCTCCTCTCGCAATCACACATCCAGGGGCAGGCCGTGTGTCTGAAGACACCCTAGATGGAGGGTGGTGTTACCGTCAGGGAGGGCAACCCTTGCAAGCCACAGACAGCCGCCGACCGTGGCCTCCACCAAAACTGCAGGCAGACAGGCCGGCAGGAAGAGGCCCTATCAAACCAGCACCACTCAAAGGGGAAGAGTCCTCACGTGGCTCAGAAGTGCTGATGAGCCTCAGGCTCCGCCCATGGCCGGAGCCTGACCCCCCCATCGGACTCTGCCTGTGCAAAGATGAACTTCATAGAGCCGCCGCGAGGGGGCCTGGTGAGGGGTTCGGGGACCCTCAGCCCCAAGGGGGTAGGGGGACCTCTGCAACCACGGGGGTACGGAGACCTAGGCCCCCGACACGGTGCAGAGACCTCAAGCCAGATTTGGCAACGGGGCCCTCTTCCCCTAGGGGGTAGTGTGCCCAAAGACGCCATAGACGGAGGGACGGTTCACCGTCAGGGAGGGCAACCCCTGTAAGGCACAACAGGCGGCGACCGCGGCCTCCTGCATAACCACAGGGAGACATGCCGGCGCGGAAAGCCTTGAGCAACACAGCACCTCTCAAAGGGGAAGAGTCCTCACATGGCCCAGCAGCGCTGATGAGCCCCAGTCTCTACCCCCGGCCAGAGCATTACCCCGCCTACCCGACTCTGCATGAGCAAAGGTGCAGTTCACAGGGCCGCCGCTAGGGGGCGCTGGTGAGGGGGTTCGGGGACCCTCAGCACCCATGGGGGTAGGGGTACCTCTGCACCCACGGGGTACGGGGTCCTAGGCCCCCACACCATCCATGGATCCCATGTCCGTTTTCAAACGGGGCCCTCTACCCCTAGGGCGACAACTTCACCCTCCTCCGCACTCACACCCTTAGGGGCGGGGAGTCCGCCGAAGAGGCCATTGACGGAGGGGCAGGGTCACCGTCAGGGAGGGCGACCCCTGTAAGCCACAGTCAGGCGGCGACTGCGGCCTCCTCCAAAACAGCAGGCAGACAGGCAGGCGGGAATAGCCCCTAGCAACCCAGCACCACTCAAAGGGGAAGAATCCTCACCTGGCCCAGCAGCACTGATGAGCCCCAGGCTCCACAACCAGGCGGAGCCTGACCCCGCCCATCGGACTGTGCATGCGCAAAAGTTCACTTCACAGAGCCGCCGCTAGGGGGCGCTGGGGAGAGTTCGGGGACCCTCACCCACGGGGTTAGGGGAAACTGCAACCACGGGGGTACTGGTCCTTGGCCCCCTTCAGGGTCCAGGGAACCCAATCCCGTTTTGGGAATGGGGCCCTCTTCCCCTAGGGGGAAAACTGCACCCTCCTCCGCACTCACACCGCTTGGAGAAGGCCTTGCGCCCGAAGACGCCATAGACCGAGGGGCTGGGTAACAGTCTGGGAGGGCACCACCTGTAAGCCATGGACAAGCAGTGACAGCGGCCTCCTCCAAACTGCAGGCAGAGAGGCCGGGGGTTAATGGCCCGGGCAACCTAACACTACTCAAAGGGATAATCCTCACCAGGCCCAGCAGCGCTGATGAGCCTCAGGTTCTGTCCCTGGCCTTAGCCTCCCCCGCCCACTAGACTCTTCATGCGCAAAGGTGCAGTTCTCAGGGCCGCCACCCTGGGGCCCTCGTGAGGGGGGTTAGGGGACCCTCAGGCCACACGGGGGTAACAGGACCTCTATACCATGGGGAAACGGGACCCTCTTCCCCCATGGGGGAACTGGGCCCAATTCCCCCTTGGGAGAACGGTAAATCTTCCCCCCGGGGCACACCTGCACCCTCCTCTCGCACTTACATGCCCAGGGGTAGGAAGTGTGCCCGAAGTCACCCTAGCCAGAGGGTCAGGTTTACCGTTAGGTAAGGCAACCCCTGTAAGCCACAGACAGGCAGGGACCCAGGCCTCATGCAAAACTGCAGGTAGACAGCCCAGTGAGGAAAGCCCCGGGCAATCCAGCACCACTCCAAGGAAAAGAGTCCTCACCAGGCCAGCAGCGCTGATGAGCCCCACGCTCTACCCCCGGCCAGAGCATGACCCCACCCACCCGACTCTGCATGAGCAAAGGTGCACTTCACAGGGCCGCCGCTAGAGGCGCTGGTGAGGTAGGTCAGGGACCCTCAGCCCCAACGGGGGTAGGGGGACTTCTATCCCAAGGGGAAACTTTCCCCATGGGAGAACGGGTCACACTTCCCCCTTGGGAGAACGGTAAATCTTACCCCTGGGGAACAACTGCACCCTCCTCTCGCACTCACACCCCCAGGGGCCGGACGTATGCCTGAAGACACCCTTAGAGGGGGGTGCGGTGTCACCATCAGGAAGGTCAACCCCTGTAAGCCACAGACAGGTGGCGACCTCGGCTTCTTGCAAAACTGCAGGTAGACAGGCCGGCGCGGAAAGCCCCGGGCAACCCAGGAACACTCAAAGGGGAAGCGTCCACACCTGGCTCCTCATCGCTGATAAGCCCCAGGTCTGTCCAAAAGCTGGAGCCTGACCACGCCCACTGGACTCTGCATGTGCTAATGTGCACTTCTTAGGGCCTCCGCTAGGGGGCGCAGGTGAAAGGATTTGAGGACCATTAGCCCCAACGGGGATAGGGGGACCTCTGCACTCATGGGGGTATTGGGTTCTAGGTCCCCTACTGGGTCCGGGGACCTCAAGCCCCTTTTGGGAATGGGGCCCCATGTCTCTGGTGCACTTCATAGAGCCGTCGCTAGGGGGTGCAGGCGAGGAGGTTCAGGAACCCTCAGCACCCACGGGGGTAGGGGGACATCTGCACCCACGGGGTTATGGGATCCTACCCCTCCTTAAGGTTCCAGGGACCTTAGCCTGTTTTGGGAATTGGGCCCTCTTCCCCCAGGGGGACATCTGCACCCTCCTCCGCACTCACAACCCCAGGGGAAGGCCGTGCGACCAAAGATGCCATAGATGGAGGGGTGGGTTCACCGCCAGGGGGGGCATGCCCTGTGAGCCACAGACAAGCGGCGACTGTGGCCTCCTCCAAAAGTGCAGGCAGACATTCCGGCGGGGAAAGCCCCGGGCAACCCAGCACTACTCAAAGGGTAAGTGTCCTCACCTGGCCAGCAGCACTGATGAGACTCAGGCTCTGCCCCGGCCGGTGCCTACCCCGCCCACCGGACTCTGCATGTGCAAAGGTGCAGTTCTCAGGGCCGCCGCTAGGGGGCTTTGTTGAGGTGGTTAGGGAACCCTCAGCCCCCACGGGGATAGGGGGATCTCTACCGCATGGGAAACGGGACCATTCCCCCATGGGGGAACGGGGCCCACTTCCCCCTTGCGGGAACGTTAAATCTTCCCCCCGGGGCACACCTGCACCCTCCTCTCACAGTCACACCACAGGGGCAGGACGTGTGCCCAAGACACCCTAGACGGAGGGGCGGGGTCACCATCAGGGAGGGCAACCCTTGTAAGCCACAGACAGGAGGCGACCGCGGCCTCTTACAAAACTGCAGGTAGACAGGCAGGCGCGGAAAGCTTCGCGTAACCCAGTGCCACTCAAAGGGGAAGAGTCCTCACCTGGCTCAGCAGCACTGGTGAGCCCCAGTCTCCGCCCCTGGTCGGAGCCTGACCCCGCCCACCGGACTCTGCCTGAGCAATGGTGCACTTCACAGCGCCGCCGCTAGGGTGCGCTGGTGAGGGGGTTCTGGGACCCTCATCCCCCACGGGTGTAGGGTACCACGGCACCCACTAGGGTACGGTGTCCTATGCCCTCTACAGGGTCCAGGGACCTCAAGCCCGTTTTGGGAACGGGGCCCTATTACTCCAGGCGGACACCTGCCCCCTCTTCTGCACTCACACCCCCAGGGGTAGGCCGTGCGACCAAAGACGCCATAGACGGAGGGTCGTGGTCACCTTCAGGGAGGGCACCCCCTGTAAGCCACAGACAAGCAGCGACCAAGGCCTCCTCCAAAACTGCAGGTAGACAGACAGGCGGGGAAAGCCCCGGGCAACCCAGCACCACTCAAAGGGGAAGAGTCCTCACTTGGCCCAGCAGCGCTAATGAGCCTGAGGTTCTGCCCCCGTCTGGAGCCTACCCCGCCCACCAGGCTCTGCATACACAAAGGTGCTGTTTTCAGGGCCGCCGCAAGGGGGAGATTGTGATGGGGGTTAGGGGTCCCTCAGCCCCCACGGGGGTAGGCGGACCTCTAACCCATTGGGAAACGGGACCCTCTTCCCCCATGGGGGAACGGGGCCCGCTTCCTCCTTGGGGGAAGTGTAAATCTTCCACCCGGGGCACACCTGCACCCTTCTCTCGCACTCACACCCCCAGGGGCAGGACGTGTGCCGGAAGACACCCTAAACAGAGGGGCGGGGTCATCATCTGGGAGGGCACACCCTGTAAGCCATGGACACGTGGCGACCGCGGCTTCCTCCAAAACTGCAAGCAGACAGGAAGGCGGGGAAAGCCCCTCGCAACCCAGCACCACTCAAAGGGGAATAGTCCTCACCTGGCCTCGCAGCTCTGATGAGGCCCAGGCTCTGCCCAACAGCCGGAGCCTGACCCCGCCCACTGGACTCTGCATGTGCAAATGTGCACTTCTCAGGGTCTCCGCTAGTGGGCGCAGGTGAAGGGATTCGAGGACCCTCATCCCCCACGGGGGTAGGGGGACCTCTGCACCCACGGGGGTTGGAGTCCTAGGCCCCCTACAGTGTCCAGGGAACAGGGCCCTCTTCCCCCTGGGGCACTCCTGCACCCTCCTCTGCACTCACTCCCCCAGGGGCATGTCGTGCAGCCAAGGACACCCTAGATGGAGGGGCGGGTCCACGTCAGGGAGATCCCCCCCTGTAAGCCACGGACAGACAACTGATACCAGAGGCAGTAAAATTAAGTGAGCAATTTTTTGTCCTGGATGAATTTGTATAGTTTGTGTTGGAGGTTCCAGTATAACTTATATTTCACCATTAAAATCAGAATCAACAACATCCGGTATTACCTTATGCCTTGCAGAGACGCAGAACCTCGGCCAAAAACATGCCCCATTGTACCCGGGGGCAGGGGCCTATACACCCCAGTTGTCAACATGGTGTAAGATTGATCAGAAGTTAATATTGCGGCGGAGGTGGATTGCAAGTCCAATTCCGCGCCACCTGTGGCCCTGCGGACAAGATCAGAGATTGTTCGCCGCTCTGGTCATTTAGGTTCCCAATTATTTGAGGGGCCTGGGTCTGGCCCCTTACCCAGTTTCCCGACTGTGAGGTGTATTTTGAAAAAAACAGTCGGATTGGTGCCCGCAGTAAACTTTTCATTTGGTGGCAACAATGTACCATTTCTATGATATTTAGACCAACAGTCTTCATCCAATGAAATCCTTTATTACAACGTGGGCAGATAGTTTTTGGAGGTATCATTTGAGAAGGAATTACACTATTATTTGTTGTAACAGGCGTGTCAGACTGTTGAGGCAAGGCTGGAGGCCGCATAGATATTACTTTTTTTGGGCAATTTCTACTATAACGTCCTGGCTGTCCACAAGAAAAACAATTTCCAAAATATTTGTATATTCTCTTTTCCTTCTGTTGATCAAGAGAGGCGAACCATTGGCTGCTGGTCTGTCCCTTTAAGGCAGCCGCAATGGCCACACCCTGAAAGTACGAGGGTGTCACCTCTGAACAGGTTCGAACATATTCATTAATGTCGCCTGTTCGTACAATGGGTCTTAACAATGCCTGACACGGTGGTGAAGCATTTTCAAAAGCCAGCTGTTTAGTTATGATGTGAGCCACCTCAGCATTAGGTATAGTTTTTTGAACAGCATCCATTAACCGTGATAAAAAGCCTTGATAAGATTCCTCAGGCCCTTGTTTAATGTTAGCAAGGCCAGAGGTTTTCACTTCACCAGCCGGCAACCGGCTCCATGCAGCAACTGCAGCTTCACGCACGAGACGAAGGGCCGGAGGTGGCATACAAATCTGCACATTGTTTTCACACCAATCATCTTGACCCAAAATCATTTCAAGCAGAATTTTATCATCTCTCATTCTCATTCCTCTATCATTATATTTCTTTACCATCCTCCATGCTCCTCCTAATAATTTGCCTTCCACAACAGTCTCCACCAGACAGACTAGATCTAGCTGTCATCTGCCAATCAAGGGGTGTGAGGAAGCGACTGGCCACTGATTCTACGAGTTGCAAGGTATAAGGAGATGTAGCCCTGTAATCGGCAGTTGCTCTTTTTAATTCCTTTAAAAGCTCAAAGGGAAGGGGTTCCCGTTGAGGCTGCTCACGGTCATTGTCTACATTGAGCACAGGAAAACATCAAAAGGTAAAATCACCTTTCTCTTCTGCTTGCCTCACTGCACCAGCAAAACCAGCTCTAGATATACAAACCAAATCACCGGACAACATTTGTGGCATTGACCTGGACACAGGCTCTGCGTTTTCAAAGGGGTCTGATTGTATATTTGCAGAACAAGGCTTGAGATCAGTCTTAGCTCTAGCCAAATCACTGATACATCTTTTAACAATCTCAGCCAAGTCCGGGCTGGAAATTGAATCAGATTTAGGAATAGATTCATGAAAAGGAGCCGACGCTTCAGTAGAGAGGTCAACTTTGGCTCTAGATTCAATTTTTGGCTTTTGAAAAACAATTTCATCATCCGAAAAATCCGAATCACTTTCTCTAATGCTGCCGGCCAATTTTTGTTTTACTTTCGGTTTTGCATTTTTTGCTTTGCCTCCAGCCTGGCTAAAGCGATCTATTTGTTCAGATAATTGTTTTGTTAATGACGGGCTGTCAGCCGAGGACCCTTTAATGTCCTCCAAGGATAAAGAGACAGCAGGCTCAGGTAGCCGTAATTCCCTGAGCTTTTTAATCTATCTTTTCCAATTCAGACCCTTGATCTAGCATGTCTTGTAGCAGACCCCACAATGAAAAGGCATTTATGGGGACCTTCTTGGGTCCATGGAGAGTATAATAGGTTGTCATTTTCTCTCCTACTTTGGCTCAGGTTCTTACATCCAGAGTACCGTCCCTTGGAAACCAAGGACAACACATTACAACAAAATTTGGAAACTAGCCAATTGCGCATGAGAGGTTTTAAAGCCTCTCTTAACAAGTATACTTATATCAATAAAGAGTCCTCTTTCCCTAGACTCAGTATGGTCTAATGGCTTCTCAACGATAAGACACTCACTCACCTTATCACGTAATAAGACACTCACTAGCCTTATTACGGTTCTGACTTACTGCTCCCCTCAAACCTGCTTTCTCTACAGGCGGGTATGCGCCCTACCCTATGGAGCAGATCCTAGCCATCCCCGCACGGGAAAGAAATCTTACCTTTCAAGTCCCTGCTCCGGGCGCCACTTGCTGGGGAGCAGCCTCCGGAAAAATATTGTGTCAGGGGTTCCTGAAAGGATGAGACGGCCTCGGTGAAAACGAAAGGACTAAAACTTGAGGGCTGAGGGGATGAGGAAAATGAGACACTGACACTTGGTGAGGTGCTCGTATCTCCTGCCGAGAGACTCAGCAGGTCTTTATTTATTCATTATTAGTAATAATAATAATAATAAAATACATTATCATGTGTAAAGCAAAAACAATTAGTGTACTATGTTTCCCATAGACTACTGGCTCCTACAGGTCTCAGCTAGACGGCAGCTTTCAAGATAATAGATAATAAACCAGACCTAACACTAAAACTTATTTTTTCATCTAGACAATTATTAAAAACAGTGAATAGCCGCTAGTGCATCCCTATCAGCTAAAGCCTAAGCATAAAAAGACTATTCTATTCACATGGCCTTCAGCCGGAGACCAGCTGCTGTTCACCGATCAGTTTTTCTACCTAGAAATTCCTTAACTCAAATAGCTTCATATCAAAAACTTTCCCAAGAAACTTCAAGAGAAAACAAAATAGAAGGACCTACTATAATTGTTGTATTGCAATGCTTGTCAGGCATGCTCAATAAGTTGTCTTCCATTGTCAAGTAGGCCAAATCGTTTAACAATTAGTTTCTAATTTTCCATGCCGTTTATTTGCAGTATACTGATGCATATAATATAGTGCCTAATGTACATTTTTTGGAAATTTTTCTCTTTTTTATGACCAAGAACAAAAAGTGAAGGAATGTTAGATCTTCAACCTCAAGGTGCGAGGCACAAGGAATCTTCAGACCCACGGTGTGAGGCCCTTTAGCTTCAGACCCACGGTGTGAGGCCCTTTGAGCTTTGCTGATTCCCAGGGTCTTAACTGGCTGGGGCATCAAGGTCTCCTGCAGCAGGGGAACAGTAAATCTTCCCCCCGGGGCACACCTGCACCCTCCTTTCGCACTCACACCCCCAGGGGAGGACGTGTGCCCAAAGACAGCTTAGACAGAGGGGCGGGTCACCATCAGGAAGGGCACCCCCTGAAAGCCACAGACAAGCTGTGACCACGGCCTCCTCCAAAACTGCAGGCAGACCAGCCGGCGGGGAAAGCCCCTGAAAACACAGCACCACTCAAAGAGGAAGAGTCCTCACCTGGCTCAGCAGTGCTGATGAGCCCCAGGCTCCGCTCACGGACGGAGCCTGACCTGGGCAGTCGAACTCTGCATGTGCAAATGTGCACTTCTCAGGGCTTCCGCTAGGGGGCGCTGGTGAAGGGATTCGAGGAACCTAGCCCGCACGGGGGTAGGGGGACCTCTGCACCCATGGGGTTACGTGGTCCTAGGCCCCCTAAAGGGTCCGGGACTTGAAGCCCATTTTCGGAACGGGCCCTCTTCCCCCCGGGGCACACCTGCACCCTCCTCCGCACTCACACCCCCAGGGACTGGCCGTGTGCCCTACAATCCCTAGACGGAGGGGCGGGGTCACCGTCAGGGAGGTCACCCCCTGTAAGCCACAGACAGGTGGCGACCGCGGCGTCCTCCAAAACTGCAGGCAGACAGTCCACCACGGAAAGCACCTGGAAACTCAGCACTACTCAAAGGCGAAGAGTCCTCACATGGCCCAGCAGTGCTGATGAGCCCCAGGCTTCGACCCCGGCTGGAGCCTGACCCCGCCCACCGGACTCTGCCTGTGTAAAGGTGCACATCACAGAGCCGCCGCTGGGGGCGCTGGTGAGGGGGCATCGGGGACCCTCAGCTCCCACGGGTGTAGGGGGACCTCTGCAACCACTGGTGAACGGGGTCCTAGGCCCCCTAGAGGGTCCAGAGACCTCAAGCCCATTTTGGGAATGGTGTCCTCTTCCCCCAGGGGGACACCTGCACCCTGATGCACACTCACATCCCCAGGGGCAGGCCGTGCGACCAAAGACGCCATAGACGGAGGGGTGGGTTCACCGTCAGAGAGGGCACGCCCTGTAAGCCACAGACAAGCCGTGACCGCAGCCTCCTCCAAAAGTGCAGACAGACAGGCCAGCAGGTAAAGCCCAGGGCAAAGCAGCACCACTCAAAGGGGAAGAGTCCTCACCTGGCCCAGCACCGCTGATGAACCTCAGGCTCCGCCCATGGCCGGAGCCTTCCCCACCCACCAGACTCTGCATGCGCAAAGGTGCAGTTCTCAGGGACGACGCTAGGGGTGCTGGTGAGGGGGTTAAGGAACCTTCAGGACCCATGGGGTTAGGGGGACCTCTACCGCTTGGAGAAAAGGGACCCTCTTCCCCCATGGGGGAAGGGGGCTCACTTGCCCCTTGGGGGAACAGTAAATATTACCCCCGGGGCACATCTGCACTCTCCTCTTGCACTCACACCCCCAGGGGCAGGACGTGTGCCTGAAGACACCGAGATGGAGGGGCGGGGTCACCATCAGGCAGGGCAACCCCTGTAAGCCACTGACAGGTGGCGACCAAGGTCTCATGCAAAACTGCAGGTAGACAGGCCAGCGCGGAAAGCCTCGGGTAACACAGTACCACTCAAAGGTGAGGAGTCCTCACCTGGCCCAGCAGCGCTGATGAGCCCCAGGCTCCGCCCCTGCCCGGAGCCTTACCGTGACCACCAGACTCTGCCTGCGCAAAGGTGCACTTCACAGAGCCGCCACTAGGGGGCGCTGGTGAGGGGGGGACCCTCAGCCCCCAGGGGGTTAGGGGGACCTCTGCAACCACAGGGGTAAGGGGTCCTAGGCCCCCAACACGGTGTAGGGACCTCAAGCCCGTTTTGGGAACGGGGCCCTCTTCCCCAAGGGGGACACCTGTACCCTCCTCCTCTCTCACACCCCCAGGGGCAGGCTGTGTGCCCGTAGACGCCATAGACGAAGGGGCAGGGTCACCGTCAGGGGGGCCACCCCCTTTAAGCCACAGACAACCGGCGACCATGGCCTC